>NC_059441.1:28124610-28142110 GCF_021028975.2 Sphaerodactylus townsendi
TTCAGCCTGAAGGGACCAGGCCACTTCTCCAGCCTGCACTGTTTCAATAAGGTAAGTGTGGGGGGGGGGCAGAGCACTGCAGGGGGGGGCGGAAAACACAGAGTACACACCGGCTGCAGTACGGCCCAGCTATGCCTCTGCCCGGGGCACTCTGCAGGAGAAATGGCACTCACCAAGCATCCCTTTGTTGGAGGATGACAAACACATGTCCTTCTCTGCGCTGGGCAAGACGAAGCCAACCACAAACACCTCCACCCCGTCGGCCATCAGCGCCAAGCCCAGGACGATGAAGAGCGTCCACTGAAAGCGTCCGTGACTGCACTCTTCAATGATGGTCTCATACTGGTGAGCCAGTTGCTCTTCATCTTCCATCCTCTCAGCCACGAGGTCCGCGTGGTCTCGAAACTCGTCAGCCATCCCTGCCGCTTTCTTCTTCTGCTTGGCCTTGACGTCGTCGGGGTGAGGGATGCCCTGGTACTCGCCTTCGTAGACTTCGTCGTCTTCATCATGTCCCTCCGTGGCATCGCTCTGGGCATCTTCCTCTTGACCGGGCTGCTCCCCGCCGTGGTAGTAGCCATCTTGGGGAGGGTAGCCTTCATAATTGGTGCCTTGGTATCTGTAGTCATCCGAAACTTGGTTCACCTGATTCCGGTACCCGTCATCCATCATGAAGGTTTGCTTCTCGTTTCAGCACTGTGTGAATTTCCACAGTAACGTATTTTATATATTAGTATGTGTTTAACATGCCATGAACTATATGCGCACCATTTGGGTTCGGGCAAGGGACTCGACGTTCAAAAGGATGCCAGAATTCTGGGGGAACTTTGCAGGAGAAGGTTAAATGAAGGGGTGGTATCGTTCCTCCAATGAAAAAAAGCGTACGATTTTCGTGCTCTCCGCAGTGGCGTCCCACCGTCTTCCTTGGACTGGCAAGAGAGGTCTAGCAAGCGACATGAAGGATCAGAAGCTTCGTGGAACCGCAGCTAGTGGGCCGTCAGAAGTCATTTGCTTTTCTGACTCATTCTCCTGCTAAAGGTTATTCCCTGCGAAAGAAAGAGAAACAGAAATGACTTTTGAGTTCCGAAAGGAAAACACGCACACACAGTCTTGCCAAGGAATAGGTTAGGATTGACCAAACAGGGATGGCAAATTCCTGGCTATTGGAGTGAAGCAAGCCTTTATTGGCATAGACAACAGTACAACAGTAATAAAAAAACAGATTAAAAAGCATATACAATACAGGTCGAAGGAAATCTACTGGCGTTTAGTAATTTCCAGGAGAAAGTCTGCCCCTATCACACAGAGAGAAGGATCAGGGTTGTCCAACAAGTCGTGTAATCTAATTAAATCGGGGAGATGGGGTAAATGTAAAGGAGTACGATTCACATACTTGGATCTGATTTCCTTAAATCTGAGACAGTGTAGTAATTTGTATATAATTTGTAAATGGTTATATATAATTTGTATATGGTTTTAACTGGGATTGGGGGTGAAATGGATTTTAATTGTTTATATGAATGATGGACACCGCCCTGAGACCTTCGGGGAAGGGCGGTATAGAAATTTAATTATTTAATTGATTAATTAATCAATCAATCAATCAATGAATTGATAGATAGATAGATAGATAGATAGATAGATAGATAGATAGATAGATAGATAGATAGATAGATAGATAGATAGATAGATAGATAGATAGATAGATAGATAGATAGATAGATAGATAGATAGATAGATAGATAGATAGATAGATAGATAGATAGATAGATAGATAGATTGATTGATTGATTGATTGATTGATTGATTGATTGATTGATTGATTGATTGAGAGAGAGAGAGAGAGAGAGAGAGAGAGAGAGAGAGAGAGAGAGAGAGAGAGAGAGAGAGATAATTGGTGGGCCAGAGATTCAACTGAGCCATTGTTACATGGGCACAATTTTTTAGCCTTTTCTTGCTTATTAAATCTGCCATGTAACAAGGCAGAAGGCATAACATTAAACCTGGCGAGCATTATGGCTCTCCTTTGAACAGGGTTTATTAAGCAATACAGGTATTGTGCCAAGTGGCCCCGTTCAAATGGGGTGGAGTGGTGGTGTAGTGGTGGCAGTGTTCATTAGTGCCTGTCTTGATTCTAGTGTTTTTCAGTACCGGTAGCCAAATGTTGTTCATTTTCATGGTTCAGAATGTCTGTGTAGATTAATTCAGCCAGTGCTAAACCAAGCTGGGCACAGAATATTATTTGAAAACACTGAAATTCTGGACCACTCTGACAACCACTATGTCAATCTCCACAGAGAAGCTATTGAAAGCACGTGGACAATTTCGACAGAAAGAAAGGAACCATGAAAATTAACAAAATTTGGCTACCAGAACTGAAAAACACTAGAATCAAGATAATGACTAATGAACACCACCCAGATAAAGGATGTCTCCAGGCAGTAAGCAGTCAAAGGGATTGTGAGCACCACCCAGACGAAGGATGTCTCTAAGGTAGTAAATGATCAAAGAGTCTCCTGAAAACTCCCTGAAATTTTGGTGCTGCTAGCCTAAAAACTGCGCCCTCTGCAGGCCACAAATGGAAAAAACACTGAAAATACAAAAAATCCCACCTGCAGTTTTTGCGCCCCCCCCCCCACAAGGGGGCGCCCTGGGCAACTGCCCACTTTGCCCAATGGGAGGAACGCCTCTGTTAACTGGCAAATGATTCTTTCTCCCACCCTGGACATTCCACAGGTATATATACTCCGCTTGCTTTACTACCATCAGATCTTCTGCAGATGCCAGCCACAGATGTAGGTGAAACATCAGGAGAAAATGCTACTTGATACTAGAACACAACCATACAGTCCAGAAACCACACAGAACCCCAGTGATTCCGGCTCTGAAAACCTTCAGATAATACACAATTATTCAGTTAAAAAGGTGCAGGTATTAAGTGCCTAGCAGCACCGTGCAAACAAGCAGGGCACTTGGATCCCACTGCCACCATGGGGGCTTTCTGATGGCACGGAGAGGCTAAAAACACAGTACAGGAATTTTGATACTGCTAAGGTCACATTAGGATCAGTATCCACCAGTAGTTTAGCTACAAATTCCTGTTTTGTAACAAGGCTCAATTTCTGGATATATCTATTCATCCATTTTTCACACGCCACATTATGGTGTTTGCTGCTTCATGAAAGCAAATATCCACCGCAGCAAGATTTCTTGTACAGATGGATTTCCTCTAGCCCTGCTTTCACTTTCTACTTTCTCTGCGGCAAGCAAATCCACTTACAGCATGAGTTTAGTTTTGCTTCACTGCCAGAGCGGGACAGATTTGCCAGTGGGCACAGCTTTGCCCTGGACCTCTTCCCTCCACCTGCAGCCAGCCTGCCCAGTCTTACCGCCCGCCCACCCCCCCACGCACACACCCGGTATGCTACAATGGCTAAACTAATGAACCTTTGAAGCAGACAATCAAAGCATGAGTTTGATGGGAAGTAGGAACATCCCCTTGGGATGGGGCGGTATAAAAGTTTAAATAATAAATAAATAAATAATATTTCTTCTATGTTGCTGAATCGTTTACTTCAACAACGACAACAATTGTACAAAGCAATAATAATAGTACAACAACGCGTTACATGGCCAACTTCTGGAGAAGATCAAGGACAAGGTGGACAATGAAAAGACCTGGCTGTGGTTAACAACTGGAACTTTGAAAACGGAAACTGAGTCACTGATCTCAGCCACACACAGTCAAGGGTGACCAGTGGTGTAGCGCCAAGGGGGCAGGGGCAATGCACCGGGCACCTGCTGGTGCAGGAGCGTGGTGGGGGCATTCTGGGGTGGGGATGGGCAGGGGCTTCGGAGGGGCGCAGTGTGCACGCATGCCCCGGGCACAGTTCCCCCCACACTCCAGCCCTGAGGCTGACCCTCCTTAGCTTCCAAGATCAGACACGATCCAGCCAGCCTTGGCCATCCCCGTCAGAGCTTAACAGTTAATATTACATGCCCATTTCCTTTACCAAAAACTGAGGTGCTTTCCCACTTGCATCACTTTACTGTTCTTTGTAGTTCTTGATTCATGAGGATTAGTGAATAATTAGTTATAATTCTGGCTGGAACTCTAGCTCCCTGCTGAAAGAAAACCAAACTGCACGTAACTGTGTTTTCTCACATTCAACCCTCGTCACTTTAAGGTCCCCTCACTGTTAATTTATTTTATTTAGATATTTATTGACAGAGTAGACCTTTTCCTGCGGAAACTGCGTTACCGAGGCAGGATAAGTGCTGCTGCAACAGGCTTGGCACAGCAGAAGAAACAACACAACACCATAAAGTAGTTTCACTTCCAAAGAAGACTTTATCTTTAGGTGCAAGTTATTTGCAGTGTATCAGCAAACAATCGGGCAGCCTGCTCCGCAGCAACTCAGAAATCCCTAGACACGGTACAGTTGAACATGCTCTACCTTTATACTTCTGTTAGCCTATCACAGTAAAGGTCAGTGATCAGGTTGAAACCGGTTCTGTACAGACACATCAGGTTTTGACAGGTGGTTTTGTCTGACATGTGCTTTCACCTAGATCACATTGATCTGTCTGCTCACAAAATGCACACCACATTTTTTTTTTATTCCCTGACATTTATACCTCACTTTTCTGCCTAGTAGGCAGCCGAAGCAGCTTACAATATCATCCGGGTTGCCAGCCTCTGGATTTCTCCCTCAATGGCAGCTGATCTCCACCCTATCAAAGGTCCGTTCCTGTGGAGAAAAGGCTGCTTTGGAGCGTGGATACTAGGGCATCATACCTCTATGAGATATTTCTCCTCCCCATGACCTCCAGACTCCCCCAATTCCCACAAACCTCCAGGAATTTCCCAACCTGAAGCTGAGAACCCTAAATATCATTTCACCGCGCTAAGAAGGGTATTGCTGGAAAGCTCAGGAGTAAACAAAACACTCAGACACTTTTGGGATAAAACATCTGGCTGCAGTTGTTTGTTGAGTTCAGACAACAGGAGCTCAGGGGCAGCATAGGAACCGATCCTTGCATCGGGCAACCTGCGTGTTGAACTGATGGGCACCGTATGTTCCCCAGCTGGGGAACAAAGTAAGGAGTAGCAAGTCCAGGGATCCCACTGAGTGCTGGCCTCTGAGTGCTGACCCCTTACTTCCTGGAGGTTGTAGGTCACCCGGCAGCCACACACAGCCCCTTACGGGAGCTCCCGGCCTTTGGGAGGCAGGTCCGCAGATGCCACCTTTCACAAAAAGAAGAAGAAGAAGAAGAAGAAGAAGAAGAAGAAGAAGAAGAAGAAGAAGAAGAAGAAGAAGAAGAAGAAGAAGAAGAAGAAGAAGAAGAAGAAGAAGAAGAAGAAGAGGAGGAGGAGGAGGAGGAGGAGGAGGAGGAGGAGGAGGAGGAGTTTGGATTAGATACACAAGCTCTTAACCTCCTACGCCACTGGAACAAAAGGCTTTGTTCCAATGCCCAATTTGCCCAGTGGTGACAAACAAAACAAACAATGCAACAAATACAACCAGAAACAATTAAAAGAGCATGCAGAATAGGAAAGCGTGTGTGGGCAGGCCCAGGAGGTAAAACAGAAAAAAGGCTGGAGAGCGGGGAGGGATTGCCATTCAAAATCTTCCCAGGCCCCAGGGGCGGAGCGAGGGGGAAATGTGCCCGGAGCATGTGCGCGCCCTGCGCCCCTGCCGCAGTGCCACCCATCCCGCTCCTCTCCGGAACGCCCCCTCCATGCCCCAGCCATGTCCCTATACCAGCACACACCCAGGGCATTGCGCCCCACCCTGTCCCATGGGTGCTACGCCACTGCTGGGCCCTAAGCCCTGCCTATGTAAGAGGCCCATGGGGCCCAGCTACTTCCAACATTCCTGATTTGTAGGATCATTTGGCTGGAGGGGCCTCCTTGCTCCCTCCTGGACAGCAACAATGGCGTATGGGGTAAGTCAGAGCTTAATTTCGCCTCTTCCTTTTTATACTCACAGCAATTGTTATAACCTTATCAGCAACTGTGTGAGGGACGGTTAGGTTATCAAAGAAGACTGACTCAAAATCCCCCAGTGGGGTTTTTCAAAAAATCCTGAGGTTCTTTTGTTGGGAATTATGGAGGCCTTTCCTATGCAATACAGACAGTGGTGGGATCCAAAAATGTTAGTAACAGGTTCCCATGGTGGTGGGATTCAAATTGTGGTGTCGCGCCAATGGGGCTGGGCTGGGCACGACAGGGGGCGTGGCCGGGCATTCCAAGGGCAGGGCATTCCTGGGTGGGGCTGTGGCAAGGATGCAGCTGCTGCGCCGGTCCTTGGGCGGGAAACGAATGCACGCAGGCACAGGCTGCCACGCACGCCGGTGCACCTCCTGCTAGACTGCTTCAAGTTCTGCGCGCTACTGCTGAGAGGAGGGGCGTAACTAAGGCAAAAATCACGTGGCAAAATCACCCATTAGTAACCCCCTCTCGGCACACACAAATAATTAGTAACCTACTCTCGGGAACCTGTGAGAACCTGCAGGATCCCACCTCTGAATACAGAACTCTGTTTATGTCTATGACGACTACAGCAAGAACTTTATATGCACAAAAGGGAGAGATAATAAGCTACCAACAAAAGAGGACTGGATTCTGAAAGTTACAGAATATTCAGAAATGGCGAAGTTGACGACGTTATTATGAGACAATAGTTGGAACACTTTTTTTAGAAAACTGGAAACCTTTTATGGAATATCTTTCGATAACCTGTTCAAATAGAGAAGTAGCAACAGGGTTTGAAATCTCAAGAAAATAGTAGATTGTAATTGTTAGAAGCCACTTGAGAAATAACTATTGAACTAATGTTTTCATTATATATGCATGAACCTAAAGAAAACTTTTAATCAAAGATGAGATAGCCGGAAGACAATATATGAGTAGTTTTGTTGTGTTTTTTTGTGTGCTTGTACAGATTTTGTTAGTTTGTTGGATGCCTGAGAAAATAAAATTTGTATTTTAAACAAAATCCCCCAATGAGTTTCCATAGCACAATGGGGATTTTGTACCTTGGTATCTCAGTTCCTAGTCTAATGCTCTAACAACTGCACTTTAAACTGTGAGCTCCTTTGGACAAGAGCTACTTTTTTTTTGCTGTCAGCCTCTGCAAATTGATGGCCCGGCATAAATAAGAACTGTAAACACACCAGGCCGTATGGTGTTCCCGGTTAGCATTGCTTTGGGGAGAGTTTTCAATTACATATTAAGAACATAAGAACATAAGAACAAGCCAGCTGAATCAGACCAGAGTCCATCTAGTCCAGCTCTCTGCTACTCGCAGTGGCCCACCAGGTGCCTTTGGGAGCTCACCTGCAGGATGTGAAAGCAATGGCCTTCTGCGGCTGTTGCTCCCGAGCACCTGGACTGTTAAGGCATTTGGAATCTCAGATCAAGGAGAATCAAGATTGGTAGCCATAAATCGACTTCTCCTCCATCAATCTGTCCAAGCCCCTTTTAAAGCTATTCAGGTTAGCGGCCATCGCCACCTCCTGTGGCAGCATATTCCAAACACCAATCACACGTTGCGTGAAGAAGTGTTTCCTTTTATTAGTCCTAATTCTTCCCCCCAGCATTTTCAATGTATGCCCCCTAGTTCATGAATTTGCCACTACACGAGGTCCCGAGGTCTGGGTATGATTGTTTTATTGATCCAGTGTGACACTTCACTTCAGTTGTACCTTTTTCTCTGAGCTTCTTTCTTCTCCGCCATAGCCAGATAAAAGCACACTCTTAACAGATGGATTCTCTCCTCGCACTCCTCCGCCCCCACCCGGTTGCACAAGGATCACTGAACAAAAAAATATCAGCCCGCCTCATGTGGCCAATCAATTTGACTTTGTGCTCCCCGCACAATTAGGATTTAGCAAGATTTATTTTAGACACGCAGGTTCCTCTTGAGGCTCGTAAAGACCTGCCCACTGGAAATTGTTGCCGCCTCTAAAGTCACAGGGTTCTGGGAATTGGTATGCCTTCCGTATCTCCCTCTTGCGAACCTAAAAGGCCTCTAAAAAGGCAGTTCTGTCTTATTTTTTTTTTTAACAGTGGTCACAAAATTGCATAGATAGATAATTATCCTTGCAGGGGGGAAAGCCCCTGAGTCACAGCAGAGAGAGAGAGAGAGAGAGAGAGAGAGAGAGAGAGAGAGAGAGAGAGAGAGAGAGAGAGAGAGCCTTCCAACGTTTCCTGCAGGCAGATTTATTAGTTTAGGATAGTATTGGGAGTAGCCTGCTGCCTGCTGCATACGAAAATCAATCAGCTTTCACACTTTGCAGGAATACGTTCTGAACAGTGCCCCACAGACTTTGCTGCGGCTCGTGCTGAATGAGTTCGATTTCGAATCCCTTTAACGGCATATAAATAGTTGAACATTAACATTGCAAGATAATAAACAGCCTTTGCAACTTCCGACGAGTTAAAATAACACCATTTAAAAATTTAGCCACCGCTGCCAACAGCTCGTAGTTGTGGCTGTTTAAAAGATATATCACCTTCTGTTTATCTGTGATGCCTTCACTTCCATGCAGGAAGGGGATTGTGTGCTTCTTCCTACCTATCTCATAAAAAGGACAATTCAACAGCATATGAGATACTGTTTCCACAGAACCCATGCCACACGGGCATTTCCTTTCCTTATGTGGGATTCCAAGGTGGCGTCCAAGGCTAAAGGAAGAAGGCAGGGCATTACACCTAGCTAAGGTGATTGCTCTACGCCACCGGGCCTCAACCAGGAGATAAAGGTACCGGGCTACAATTAATCTATCCACAGGTATTCCCAGAGAGATCCGGGAAGACTTTGCAGGAATACGTCCTGAACGGTGCCTCACAGACTTTGCTGCGGCTGGTGCTGAATGAGTTTCAGAGAGCGAAAAACGAAAAACAAAGCCCAAATAATCCCAGTGGGGTTGACTTTTTTTGGAACGCCAAGAAGGTATCCGATGGATACGACGTTGCACGCTGCTAGAGCTCTCAGTGGGGTTTATTAAGTGAGCTATCTGTGCCGTAGATCCCTGTATGAGATCCATTTCACGACTGAAATACATTGGAAGCTCAGTGCGATAAACAAGATCTGAGCTTCCTGGAGAGAGATTTCTGCCCCACGGACAGAGCTTGATTACCCCAGGGGGAAATAAGTGCCATAGGGTAGCCCTTGACTCATCAATAGGATAGCACAGAGTCAGGGGGCTTGCGGGGGAGGGGTTGAAGATGCCCCAGGGCTTGCTATCTTTATCCAGCATTCTTTTCACATGCTCAGTTGGTCCAAATTACAGGTTGGCAGGCGGTTAAAGGAGACGCATCTTTTTGTATTATATTGTATGAAAACAGGAGCTGGGAGAGGGGGGGGAGAGGCGTAAGCAGAGCCCAAATTGTGGAATCAGCAAATGGACTCCATCAATTATTTACAGAAACCATTTCGAAGCCAGATAAATCACCCCAGAGACGGAACGCTCAGCGCTCGTACAAAGCAATTTCCATATGTGAGAGAGAACATTATAAAGCAAATTGGGCTCTGCAGAAACATGCGTTCTTGGAAGAGTTCGGACCAGAAATCAGATACTCTGGTGTGAGAAACACTTCCAACTAAAAGCACATCTTACTTCCTGCCTTTGGAGGAAAGAGAGTTTCCCCCGCCGTCTACCCCTGCTGCCCCAAACCTAGGATCACAGAGATGAAAGGACCCACAGTTTGGAGTGTAGCGAACACCAAATTTTTTGCATTGTCATAATGAATGGTGTTTGGAATATGCTGCCACAGGAGGTGGTGATGGCTGCTAACCTGGATAGCTTTAAAAGGGGCTTGGACAGATTTATGGAGGAGAAGTCGATTTATGGCTACCAATCTTGATCCTCTTTGATCTGAGATTGCAAATGCCTTAACAGTCCAGGTGCTCGGGAGCAACAGCCGCAGTAGGCCATTGCTTTCACATCCTGCATGTGAGCTCCCAATGGCACCTGGTGGGCCACTGGGAGTAGCAGAGAGCTGGACTAGATGGACTCTGGTCTGATCCAGCTGGCTTGTTCTTATGTTCTTATGAATGACACTGAAAATGTGTAATGCTGATCTGAGAAGATACCTATGTAAAACACCATTTCACTGATGGATCACACCACACTGGCCAACTGTCAGGAGTGCTCTGATTGTGTGTTCCTGCGTTGCAGGAGGTTGGACTTGATGGCCCTTGGGGGTCTCTTCCAACTCTATGATTCTATCTAGACATCTGGTGAATCAAACCTGGTTATCCCTATTAGAGTCCAAATGCTCTCAACCACTATGCCACACTGGTTCTCTTACTGCAGTGTTTTCCAACCTTTTCAACGTCGCGGTACCCTTGACCTCGCTCTTCATATCTGAGGGTACCCTTGAGGTTCATTTGATTTTTTTTTTTTGCATTTTTAAGGGTTTTTTCTGTTTTTGGCCTGTAGGTGGGGGGAGTGGCAAGCAGGGGGAGGGGAGGAGAGGGAAAGCAGTGTTGTTTGTTTGCCTAAATTCGGCATGGATTGGGGGGATTTAAAGGGAGAGCTCCCTTTAAATCTACCCCCCCCCCCAATCCACACCGAATTTAGGCAATAAAACAATGCTGTTTTTCAATGTTGTTTAAAGGGAGCCCATGAGGCTTCCAACCCCCCCCCCTTCAAAATCCATTTGATTCCGGGGGGGGGCAGGCGGTAGCATTCTCAAGGTACCCCTGGGACATGCTCAGGGTATCCCAGGGTACCACGGAACTCTGGTTGGGAATCCCTGTCTTATTGCTTCTTCGGCGGCAGCTATTCACAGCTAGAACAATTATGATCGTGCCTTTTCATCCCCTTCTATAAAATAGGCCAATCTAGAACCTCGGCGTATCTCTGAACACATAAGAAGCAGTTTGCTAAGTCAGACCGCTGGTCTTTCAAAGTTAGTATTTCCTACTCTGACCAGCGGTGGTTTTCCAGGGTGTCAAGTTGAAGTCTCTTACCTCACCTGTTATCCAAGTTTTATATATGTCGATGCCAGGGCTTGAAACTGGGACCACCTGCATGGAAATTGGTTAGGTTTGAGTGCAATAGCACTTCATAAACCGATAAAATGTTCAGTTTTGGGAATCAAAGGTTGTCTTCATCAAACGCACGCAACTGACAAAGGGACATTTTAACACACAAACTGTGCTACAGCAGAGCGACACAACTTGCGCATGCAGCAGTGGCACAGGAGTTAAGAGCAGGTACACTCTAATCTGGAGGAACCGGGTTTGAATCCCCACTCTGCCGCCTGAGCTGTGGAGGCTTATCTGGGGAATTCAGATTAGCCTGTGCACTCCCACACACGCCAGCTTGGGCTAGTCACGCCAGCTTGGGCTAGTCACAGTTCTTCGGAGCTCTCTCAGCCCCACCCACCTCACAGGGTGGTTGTTGTGAGGGGGGAAGGGAAAGGAGCTCGTAAGCCCCTTTGAGTCTCCTGCAGGAAAGAAAGGGGGGATATAAATCCAACTCTTCTTCTTCTTCTAATCTCTGAACCCATTGTGAAACGGCATAAGCAAATACAACATTGGGGTGCTGTGTGGTTTCCAGGCTGTATGGCCGTGTTCTAGCAGCATTCTCTGCTAGAACACGGCCATACAGCCCGGAAACCACACAGCACCCCAGTGATTGTTACAGCTTCTATACCGCCCCATCCCCAGAGGGCTCTGGGCGGTGTACAACAAAAAATATAAATAGACGAATTATAAAATCTTTAAAACAGCGATAACAATAGCAGTAAAAGTAATAATAGAGGCGTCCGACTAACCCCATTTTTTAAATTCTCCCCAAAAAAGGGGGAGGAGGGTGATGAGTCACATTATCATGAGATTCTGGAGCTCTTCAGAATCCATTTTCTTCCTTTCCTGTTCTTTGGGGCCCGAAAAGCAGACGCCATGTCACTTAATGAAAATATTGCTCTCTTAATTTGAAAATGTCTTTCTGCAATTATTGTTCGGGTCCTCTCCTTTTTTAAAAAAAACTGTTTTAGGAAAAGAGCAATGAAAAACGTTTTCGCTGATTTTCAAAGAACTATGATATTTTTAAGTTTGACATTTCGTGTGTGTGAATGCTTGAAAACATAATGTTCAAAGCAGTCAGTTAACACAATGTTCCAGTTATTTAGCGCAATGTTCTAGTGACAGATGAAGAAAAGAAATACCATCAGCCTTCTTGGGAGAAATCTGTAGCTGCCATTTTTTTTGCATTTACCTAGTTTTTGACATACTTGGTTCTTGGTAGCCTGAAAGCTCAAATTTGTAGAAAAACTGTATGTGCATGTGTGCTTGCTTGCGTGCATGCGTGTGTGCGTGCGTGCGTGCGTGCGTGCGTGTGCATAAAGTGTCATCAAGTTGCAACTGACTTACGCCAACCCAGTATGGTTTTCAAGGCAAGAGACATTGAGTGATTCCGCATGGGCCAAATATAACGGGTTGAGGAGTGTGAAAAAAGCATTATGGGGGAGAAGTTCCCACAGAACTGGCTCCCCAAATGTTTCTAACTGGGAATATTTGACTGAGCCTGAATTCTTTTTCTCTAACCCGGTTTCAAATGCTTCCTGCTTGCCTGTGCGAACTACAGCAAACTGGAAGAAGAAGAAGAAGAAGAAGAAGAAGAAGAAGAAGAAGAAGAAGAAGAAGAAGAAGAAGAAGAAGAAGAAGAAGAAGAAGAAGAAGAAGAGGAGGAGGAGGAGGAGGAGGAGGAGGAGGAGGAGGAGGAGGAGTTTGGATTTATATCCCCCCTTTCTCTCCTGCAGGAGACTCAAAGGGGCTTACAATCTCCTTGCCCTTCCTCCCTCACAACCAACACCCTGTGACATAGGTGGGGCTGAGAGAGCTCCAAGAAGCTGTGACTAGCCCAAGGTCACCCAGCTGGTGTGTGTGGGAGTGTACAGGCTAATCTGAATTCCCCAGAGAAGCCTCCCCAGCTCAGGCGGCAGAGCGGGGAATCAAACCCGGTTCCTCCAGATTAGATACACGAGCTCTTAACCTCCTGCGCCACTGCTGCTCAAGCATTAAACTCCCACCCCCTTCTGCCCACCATTATGGTGGATTCTCCAGGCAGCCACCATCCGAGCAGGTTCTCTAAGGCGGCCGCCATGTTGTGCTGGTAAGTGGGTGGGGGGATTCTCAAGGGGAAGGAGTCTCAGGGGCGTGGATTCTCAGGTGGAAGGATTCTTGGATGGGGGGATTCCTTTGCGAACCATGCTGCCTCCTGCCGCCGGGATCTCAGCAATCCCAGCTGGCCGCTGCACTTGCTGCACAAACATCGACACAGGCAAATGTAACAGATTACATGAAGCCACATGGCCTGTGCAGAATCAGCCTTGGAAAGATTTAGGACAAGATTCACACCTTTTTGCCAGAGCCGCAGCAAGGGGGAACTGCTCCTGGGGCACGTGTGTGCCCTGCGCCCCTGCCATGCTCCTGCCCCCCCCCCCATGCCATTCCCCGGAACACCCCCACAATGTCCCTGCCCCGCCCCTGCACCGGCGTGCTCCCAGGGCAAGATGCCCCACCCAGTCTCCTGGCAGCTACGCCTCTGCTGTTTGCTTCCAACTCTTTCTTTCTCCCCTTTACATCGAGAGTTTACACTTGAAAGACTTGTGACAGATTTCCCACGAACCCCTAGTGCTGGTGGGAGGGCACTGACAAATGATCAGTGGGGCACAGCCCTCTTTTGCCCCACCGTGGCTATGAGCCTGCCAGGGGAACATCTTCCATTCAACTTATTGCAGGAGCAGACTTGGAAATGGCCATTTGCTCGTCTCCTGCATGAGCAAGCATCTGCTCTGGGCAGACAAGCAATCTGAACCCGGAAGCGGCTTCTCCTAATCACAACCTATTTCAGCATCCAAGGCTGGCAGTAGATTTCCTATGGGTGCTGTGTGGTTTCCGGGCTGTATGGCCATGTTCTAGCAGCATTCTCTCCTGACGTTTCGCCTGCATCTGTGGCTGGCATCTTCAGAGGATCTGATGGTAGGGATGGAAAGCAAGTGGAGTATATATACTGTGAGGTCAAAAGGTGAGGCCGTCTGAATAGAGTAGCCTGGCATGTGAGTCATGGAGAAGTCTGTAGCATGGGAGTAACAATGAAGCTAGCAAGGTCAATAGTTGAATGGATCTGAATAGAATAGAATGGATCTGAATAGACCAGGATACTTCTATTCAGATCCATTCAACTATTGACCTTGCTATCTTCATTGTTACTCCCATGCTACAGACTTCTCTGTGACTCACATGCCAGGCTACTCTATTCAGACGGCCTCACCTTTTGACCTCACAGTATATATACTCCACTTGCTTTCCATTGCTACCATCAGATCCTCTGAAGATGCCAGCCACAGATGCAAGCGAAACGTCAGGAGAGAATGCTGCTAGTACACGGCCATACAGCCCAGAAACCACATAGCACCCAAGTGATTCCGGCTGTGAAAGCCTTCAACAATAGATTTCCCATGAATTAGTCGTTTACCTGGGTACCCAGGTAAACCAGCAACCAGCTTTACCTGCTGTTTACCTGGGTACCCAGGTAAACAAGGCAACCAGCTTTACCTGCTGCCACTCAGAGCAGCAATGGAAGGCAAATAAAGAAAAAAAGCTGGGACGCCATATATACCGTGATGTCACTGCTAGAGGAAAGCGCGTCACACACTGAAGACGGAGAGTCAATATATTCAATGAGTGTATTTATGTATATTTTATAATTGTCCAGTTACTGAATCCAATAATTGTACATCCAGTTTTTTCAACAATAAAAGTTCATTTTTGAGATATATAATCCATATCTTCAATATATACGGAACAATTTGGCTCGTTTTCACTGCTAGAGGAAACCCAGATGTGGCTGTGAGCAGCTCTAGGAATCACCTGAAACATTATGGTTTTTACCATAGAATTCCTTGTGATTCCTAGAACTACCCAAGGTCGCTTTTGAGTTTTCGGCACTGATAGTGATACTTCAGTGCATGAAACACCATGTGCCCCCCATGCCCCCCCCCCAAGTTCCCACCAGCTCCTATTAACACCTTCATATAGTTAATGGAAATTTAAAAAGGGGGGGGGGGGTTTGCTGGAACTTGTGGAATGATTTGCAAAATACAGCCTGAAGAATTTCCTTTGGATTTCATTTGCAGTCTGTTGTGAATCCTTCAATCTAATGAAGACTTTTAAAAATACTAATAGTTACAACAAATATCCTACAATAAGGAATTTGGCTGAGAAGCCAGGAATAGAAAGCAATATCTTAGATAACACCCTCCAGGGAGAATTAGCTGGGGAATTTCAGATCCTGTACATAAGAAGAAGAGTTGGATTTATATCCCCCCTTTCTCTCCTGTAAAGAGACTCAAAGGGGCTTACAAACTCCTTTCCCTTCCTCCCTCTACAGCAGGCACCTTGTGAGGTGGGGGGGGGGGCTGCAAGAGCTCCGAAGAGCTGTGACTAGGCCAAGGTCACCCAGCTGGCATGTGCTGGAGTGCACAAGCTAATCTAGTTCACCAGATAAGCCTCCACAGCTCAAGTGGCAGAGCGGGGAATCAACCCCGCTTCTCCAGATTAGAGGCCACGCTGGCTCTCATATCCAAACAAGCAAAGAAAAATTCTTTTTCATTTTAGACTGCCAACATCTCCAGGTCCCTTCTGTAGGTATTATGTAATGAGACACTAAAAAATGCCTGTCGTGATCATGTATTTGTTTCTTTTTTAGAAGGTGTGCGCTGGATTTCCAGAGGCGGCTACATAAAGTACTAGAAAAAGAGGACACTGTGCTAACAATAAGGGTGATTTTTGCAGAAGGGTTGTGAAATCCGACTTCAACCACCTGTTGTTGCTTTCTGTACCTCACTAGCAGCCAAACATGGGCCAGGGCCTTTTCAGTTCTGGCCCCTACCTGGTGGAACATGTTCCTGATTGAGATTTGGGCCCTGTGGGATTTAAACAGTATCCATAAGCATAAGCATAAGCATAAGCATTTTATTGTCATTGTGCACGCACAACGAAATTTACAGCAGCATTCCTCGATGCACACAATTTCAGACTCATACATCATCATCCTCCACCCATCCCTACACAGCCCCAAATACATCAATATGAAGCAGCGGAGTTTAGCATAGCCACAGCTCTAGAGTAGAAGCTGTCTCTAAACCTCTTTGTCCTAGTTCTGAGGGCCCTGTATCGTCTGCCAGATGGTAGCAGTTTAAAAAAGAGAGTGTGCTGGATGAGACGGGTCCCTCAGAATATTTTGGGCTTTATTTAGGCTTCGGGCATTATAGATTTCTTCCAAGGAGGGGAGAGGGCAGCCGATAATCCTTTGTGCAGTGGTGATCACCCTTTGGAGCGCCTTCCTATTCGCCACTGTGCAACTGGAGAACCATACACAGATGCAGTAGGTTAGGACACTCTCTATAGCACAGCGGTAAAAGGACACCAGGAGTTTTCCATCCAGTTGCTGCTTCCTTAAAAGTCTCAGATAGTACAGTCTTTGCTGGGCTTTCTTAACCACTGCAGCAGTCTGTACTCCCCAGGGTATCCACAGGGCCTATAGGAGCAGCAGTGGCATAGGAGGTTAAAAGCTCATGTATCTAATCTGGAGGAACCGGGTTTGATTCCCTGCTCTGCCGCTTGAGCTGTGGAGGCTTATCTGGGGAATTCAGATTAGCCTGTGCACTCCCACACACGCCAGTTGGGTGACCTTGGGCTAGTCACAGCTTTTCGGAGCTCTCTCAGCCCCACCCACCTCACAGGGTGTTTGTTGTGAGGGGGGAAGGGAAAGGAGATTGTAAGCCCCTTTGAGTCTCCTGCAGGAGAGAAAGGGGGATATAAATGCAAACTCTTCTTCTTCTTCTTCTTCTTCTTCTTCTTCTTCTTCTTCTTCTTCTTCTTCTTCTTCTTCTTCTTCTTCTTCTTCTTCTTCTTCTTCTTCTTCTTCTTCTATAAGATGGAGCTGTTCTGCCAGGGTCAGCCGGGTTAATAGCTATAACATCCACTTTGGCCTCCCTGTGGTGGGGGTGGGGGGGGGTGTTACGTGGGGTACTAAGGATAAGTCACCATCTGGAGAGTTGGGTTGTTTAGTTAGTACTGTTAACTGGTTACATTTTAAAATCTATTTATTGCGATTTTAACGCAATTGTTTGATTGTTGTTGCCGCCCTGAGCCCTTTGGGTTGCCGCCCTGAGCCCTTGACCAATTTCCAGAAGTATCCTATGGTCAAAATTAACTTATCTCCAAATGGAGCCACGATTACTTGTGCTTATTCGTAAATTATATAGCAACACCACTTGTCAGGTCAAATTAGATCAAACTGGTATATTATCTGAAAAAATTCCAATCACCAGAGGGGTCAGACAGGGATGCGTATTGGCACCTCATCTCTTTAACATCTACATAAACGATCTTCAACACCACCTTAGCAAAGTTAATGGCCATCCTCCTAAAATTGGACAATGTCCCGTTCCACTCCTTCTCTATGCTGACGATGC